>NC_041350.1:14133378-14165878 GCF_004354835.1 Perca flavescens
GACGCAAGTGTCTTTGCTAGTTTAAGACCGACGCAGTTGTCAATTTTTAAATAGCAAATGCTCCTACGCGCATTTGTGCGCCAATGGGCGTGCTGATCTTATAGGGAGGTGTGTTCAAGTGAATTCTTGGCGTATTGCTATCTTGAGGCAGCGGGAAGTGATCGCGCCATTGACCAACAAAAACCTGGTCTAAAGTCAATAGCGCAGCGTTTCATTTTTATTTTAACAGCGAATTAGTAAAATGCGACTAGGCTCGTGCACAGCGCGCACTATGCTTGTTACACACATTCAGGGAAGCGCAGCAGCACACAAAGATTACAAATAAAAAATATTACGGTGCAAATCTGCCATCATAATAGCAATGCGCCAAGGTACAGACGCACCTGGCTTTTAAAGGGAATGGGAGATGACATTGATTGGTTTATTGCATGTTACGCCCAAAACACACCTATGAATTAATAAAGACACTAAGTACAACCCTTTTGAACCATGCGCCCGGCCCACGGACCCTTTTTTCCGCCGTCAAACTAGCAAAAGTGGATTTGGACACGCCTTAGACGCACCTGCACCATGCGCTTCACGCCGTGCACTTAGATCGCTAAAATAGGGCCCAGAGTTTGTTAAACCTCCTTCCTGAAATGGGCCCCTGGTCACAAAGGGAGGAAGTTGGATATACACAAGGAAAAAGGAAGCGAAAAGGTAGTGAGACAAGCAAGCCACAGAGTTTCACACAATCAGAGGAAGCCACTACAGTTTTAATGTAAACAGTCACAGGAAAATATGGCTTTAAAACTGAGAAAATGATCATGAAAAAATAAAACTCATGGACTACAGTAATATAGTAACACAGATTCCATAGTAAGAGCACTAGAGATGCTTATTGAATAATATATATTATTCATATCTAAATAATAACAATTTAAATTTGTTGAATGTCTTATTTTTTCTTAAACTAGAGCTATTAGATTCCACCAGGCGCAGCTGATCGCGGCCACTCTAGACAATGCTTGTGATTTCATCAGCATTTCAGAAGTGCCCCAGAAGCGGCTCTTCGTTCTGCTCTGCTACTAATACGTGCCTGGTCTATTTTTGACAGAGCATTTCTCCTCACCGATCAACAAGCGATTCTGCTCCTCTGCTCTTTTCTAATCACATGCAGAGCTGTCTGTCGCGCAGTTTCCTTGCACTTGACAGATTTATTTGTCGCATGACCCTGCAAATGTGGATTAATCCGCAGCTGAAAATAGTCCCAAATGAAAGCACTATTTTTACTCCTGTTTGAGATTGCAAAAAACTAGAGTGGCCAGCTGTTTTGGACTTTTTATGGGTCCGTGCCGTCAACAGCCTTGGCCGGAGGCATTACGTTTTTGGGGTTGTCCATCCATCTGTCCCATTCTCGTGAATGCAATATCTCAGGAACACCTGGAGGGAATTTCTTGTCTTATTTCTTTCTTGAAACGCCCACTCGGACTCAAGGATGAACTGATTAGACTATGATGGTCAAAAGTCAGATCACTGTGACCTCACAAAATGCGTTTTTGGACATAACTCAAAAACATTTCAAAAACGCTTTTCTGGCTATATTCAACCCCATAACTCAGGGGAGATTGTGTCCATATTTCACATGTGACGGATTTCACATTTGGTCAGATACTGAATTGGTGACACTAATCTTGGGTGCCCACCTTGAAACTGGGATGATTGGAAAGATCTTTTGGGCTGCCGGGTTGAAGATGTGTGTTTATGCTTTGCCCAAAAATACCTTTTAAAAAATTCCTTCCTTTGGGGGAGGCATACAACCGCAAGGCCGTAATTTTAATTTGAAAATTAGTAATGAGTATATATTTGCGACTGGTTTATTTTAAGTTAAACACATGTGATGTGTCAGACACCACTTATTCTGGTTTGATAAATCTTATCAGATGCCACCTAAACAACGGAAATCTTATGTCACCTCAGATGGAACTGGACATGTTGTCTTGCAATAGGCATTGTTTTCTTTACTTTGTAGCAATGAGAGTCAATTCAAGTGTGTGCATTTTGTCTTGCAGACTCAGATGGTGGTGTTTGTGGGAGCAGCCACCTGTTGAACATCACCCTGACCATGCACCGTATCCACATCTCCTCCAGTGATCTGCTGGATAAACTCACCGCTCTATATCCTTCAACAGTCCATCATAAGGCTATGATTGCTATCTCAACACAGACAGATAAATCAAACAATGCACTGGTCAATTTTGAGAACCAAATGTAAAGTGGGATCAGATCACTGGCTCTGTTGTGTGCTGCTTTCCTTTGGTTGTCAACAGCAACGGGCAATCAAGCTTGTACTTGGCTTACAATGCAGCCTGTAGCTGTCAGTGTAAAGTGTGATAGGCAAGTGGCAACTCATGTTTACTCCTGCTGTCAGTTGCTGTAGACCTTTCACATCTATGTCTGTGTAAATCCCCTCCACACTGGGTCCTGTATCCCATGCAGCATAGTATATTACCATTATGTATTTGGTCTCTTTCAAAATGCTTGATTTTTTTTCCCCCTACTTCACACTGAGAAAAAAGCATGTTTTTTTTTGTAGTGTCTTGTGACTGAAGGGCCTGTAATTTAGGCTTCCATTCAGGAAACAACAGTGGCGTCACGAAGCCTCTCAGAGGAGCCTACTGGCCCCGGTGAGCAGCCTTGGTGTTTCAGGTGTTAATTACCTCTGCCTCTTTCACATACAGGTCCTCTTCAATTGTATATAAACACAGACCCTCTCTTGCTTAAAGAGCCTCCTGCTCACACGAACCCACGTCAGAGCACACAACGCAGAATGCCCCTCTGCTTTTTTTAACCCTCTCGTTCTTAGCCGAAGACCCAAAAGGATAAATCAAATAAATTCAGTGTGTGAGGTTAGGATCAGGGAAGAGACACAGGGGCCATTAACAGCCTTCATCACAGTCTGGCCTTGGGATTGCGTGGGCAGTTCTTCTGCTCCAATGATGCAATTAGCCTTTTATGTGCATCACTTCAAGCTGATTTCTGCTAATTGAGAGCTATAGTCTGTTTATAAGAGCTGCTTAAGGATATGCTTTTGTGTGTACTGTACATAAACTGATAGGGCAGTGTTTTTGTGGTCAACATGTGCAAAATGGAAGACTGAGTGACCATATATATGAATAATATTCTTATGGGCTGACAACATTGATCAAAACATCTTTAGAGTCCTAACACTTAAAAATGCACATTCATCAACAGTTGTTCTACAGTATATGAGGCATTGATTGTCTGTTCTGTTTGTACATTTTGTTATTCACTTACTTCAGTATGCCAGAATGATTCATTCAGTGATGCTCATCAGTCGCCTCCTCCCACATTACCAAATGCCACTTCTGTTCGCCTTTTACTTTAGTTGCTGTAGTTTTTATTAATGAGTTGTTTGTATGAAAGAAATCCTGCAGTCGAAGTACACATATGTTCGTTGTCCCGAACAATGTCGACGATCAGCAGATTTGCCAACAAGCTATTTTCGCATGAACAAATAAATAAAAACCACACTTTGCTCAGGTTAATTATCACGATCAGTCAACATCAGCTCCTTAACCAAAGCCCTTACATTTAAAACGGCGCTGGACAATGAGCAGCCAACAGAGTGCCAGAGGATATGCTACCTCATCAGGTCAGTTTAACACACTGATGCATTGTGAGAGTCTAACTTTAATTGTATGTTCTGTATCAGTCTCATGGTATCATCTCGGACCTCCAGGCATTGGATCCAGGAATTCTGGATGATGTTCCGGTTGCACCACAGCTTGTCCGACAGCCTGGACCAGTTCCGGGAGCTGATCAGTGAGCAGGGACAGGAGCATCTTTGCTCTCTCCTAGAGACCAAATGGATGTAAGTGTTAATCTCTGACCAGCTGGCAACTGAGACATTAGGCCTACACAACACTCAGTTGTTTGTTCAGTGATGGAAATTACTGAAATCAGTCACAATCAAAGAAAGCAGACTTTGAACTGAACAGTATAACTTTGAGGCTGCGAATGTAGCTTCAAACATATGTCTTCTTCTATATTCCACACTTGACTACTTGGGCTGCAGCTAACAATTATTTTTATTATCGGTTAATCTGCCCACTGTTTCTCAATTAATCAGAAATTCAGAAGTTCAAGTCAGAAAATTTCCATCATAGTTTCCCAGAGCCCAAGGCGATGTCTTCAAATGTCTTGTTTTGTCTGACCAGCAGCCCAAAACCCAAAGATATTCATCATAGACTATAAAAACAGCTGATATTCACAATTGAGAGGTTTGAGCCACTGAATTGGTTAAAAAATGTTTTTAAATTGAGCTTAAAAAATTACTTTACGACTTCAAAAACTGAAACAATTATCACATTTTTTCACTTCCTGAAGTCATTCTGTCCGTTAACCTTTGCCGATTGTAAATCGTGTTATGTTCAATGATGTGTTCTAGAAATGAACGGGACTGGTCGTGGAAGGCCAGCCAGAAGATCAAAGCTAACAGCAGTAAAAAGAGGAAGGTTTCTCTTCTTTTTGATCACCTGGAGCCCATTGAGCTGGCAGAGCATCTTACCTTCCTGGAATTCAAGTCTTTCTGCAGGATATCAGTGAGTGTACACACTAAAAGACTATTCCAGTGTATAGGTTATTTTTTGCACATTGATGATTTGTTTATATGACATGCATCTCTGAACTGAAAACCATTAGGTATTTCCTCTCCACGGGAAATGTCTCGCAGTTTCCGTGCAGCAATTTATGCTCCTCTCTCTGCTCTCTGTGCCAGTTTGTAGACTATCAGAATTACATTCGAAGCTGCTGCATGAAGGACATTCCCGTGATGGAGCGTTCCATCGCCCTGTGTAATGGTATCTCCCAGTGGGTTCAGCTGATGGTGCTGAGCAGGCCGACCGCTCAGCTGAGAGCTGAGGTTTTCACCAAGTTTATCCATGTGGCGCAGGTAGTGGTTTAATCAACCCCTCACTACTGCTCTTACACTTTCTGTTCCTGGTTTAGTTGGAAAAAATGAACTCTTTTTGACACATTTCCTCTTTGCTTGCATTAACGTGCTATTGTTCATGCACCTTATCTAACTGACAGTCGATTGTCACGCTCTGCACAGCACTATAGATGCAACATAATTTGCAGTTGCATGATGCATACTCACAGAGAGCTGGTAATAGATTTCCAAGAGCTCCGCTGCAGGCTTTTTCGCGTAACCAAAGATTTTACCAAAATATTACAAAAATATTAACTGTAGCAAGCTAATGGAGTCATTAAGTGGAACACACTTAGACACAGAGGAGTTTGTGAAAGTGGAAAAGAGAGAAGTGAGTGTAGTCGCTGATCAGACCTTGCATGCTAAAACCAATCCAATGTGAAGCTGCACGTAGCCTACTGAGAAGCGATGCGCTGGCTTCAGGGAGCCGTTAGGCAGGCTTGTACTCTGATGGACCTCTTGCACTGTTACACTAATGCAACAGTCTGCTGCTGCTCACGGCTGTCAACCTAAAAAACCCCAAGGGTGTGGAAACGAATTTCACACCATAATGCTCCAGTGCCAGCACGAATTAGAGATCTAAAAAGAGAGAGAAAAGACCTTCCAAAAAAGAGTGAGATATCAGAGCGCGGGAAGAAAAAGCCGACAATTTAAGTGGCTTATGTAACTGCAGTGTTGTGGATTATATAACCAAGGCTACCTGGAACAAGTTTAATTGCGTGCGTGTATACATGTGTGTGCACGGATGCACTGATATGTGTGCTTTTTGTGTGCGTCCACCAGAGTCTACATCTTATGCACAATTACAACACACTAATGGCAGTGGTGGGAGGGCTTTGTCACAGCTCGATTTCCAGACTGAAGGACACCACCTCACTTGTACCCAGTGAGGTCACCAAGGTAAATGACATCTATCATCATAAGAGCCAGCTGATGATGGAGCAAAACCAAAACATCCTCACTAAAAAATTCTATCACTCCCTAGGTACTGAACGAGATGACAGACCTGCTGTCCTCTTGCAGAAACTATGACAACTATAGACAAGCTTACAACAAGTGTACAGGTTTTAAAATCCCTATCATGGGGGTCCACCTCAAAGATCTGATTTCGGTTAATGAGGCCATGTCAGACTATGTTGAGGACAACAAGGTGAATGTCCAGAAGCTTCAGGCACTCTACAGCCACATTAATGAGCTGATCCAGCTCCAGCAAATCCCTCCTAGGCTGGACGCTAACAAGGACCTGGTCCATCTGCTGACGGTAGTGCAACTTTACTTTAGATTATTTTCCAAATTGTTATGTAGCTTCTGCTTCATGTGATTCACTAGATTGTATTGAACGCAAGCCAGATGCAAATGAGTGTGTTACAGCATGTGGATTGTCCGCGCTTGTGTGGGTGTGATGAGAGTCTATGATCTATGAGTGTGTGGGTGATGAACTGAGTGTGAATGAGAGGGAGTTCAGATTGATATATTGTTTTGTTATCTGTGTGTGGTGCTTTAAATGTACTTGAGCGACAGAATGCCCATGAAGACATAATAGTTACCCTGTGACCTAATATTGCCCTCATCAAAACATGTTTCAAGGAGAAAGATATAGATATACAGAGAGGTCTTACTCTTTCGGTTTACCTCCCATGTGTTGACATGTGTTTTCTCCTTCCCTACAGCTGTCCTTGGACCTCTACTACACTGAGGATGAGATATATGAACTGTCATACACCAGAGAACCCAAGAACTGTAAAGCACTTGTGAGTGATAGAAGCAGAGCCACTTTAAGTTAACAACTGTTTTCTGGTCTAGAGTTGGATAAAAAGATTGGTGCCACGTTCATGTTTGTATGCTAAATATGAAGCTACAGCCGGTTAGCTTAGCTCAAAGAATGCCAACTTGCCTGTCAACTAGCTAAGACATATACAAGTATTAAAGCAAAAGCTGAGTAATACTCAAAGGAATAGTTTGACATTTGGGGAAATACAGTTATTCTCTTTCTTGTCGAGAGTTGGATAAGAAGATTGATACCACTTTCACGTCTGTATGCTAAATATGAAGCTATAGGCAGCAGCGGGTTAGTTTGGAAACGGGGAAACAGCTAGCCTGCCTCTATCCACAGGTAACAACATCCACCTACCAGCTCTCTAAAGCTCACTAATTCACATGAAATATTTCTAGGATGTACCTTTGGACAGAGCAAGGCTAGCTGTTTCCCCTTGTTTCCCATTATTTATGCTACACTAAGATAACCAGCTGCTTTCTCCAGCTACATATTTACAAGCATGAGAGAGGTATTAATCTTCTCATCTAACTCTGCAATAAAGCGAATAAGCATATTTCCTAAAATGTCGAAAATACATTAATGTCCTTCTAAGCATTAAAAAAAGAATAATTTGCCAGTAGTCCTTCTGCTTCTGAAGGCTGTTCATAGACTTAGTGTTACAGTTAGTTTAACAGAATTGCCCAGATAATATTTCACACTAATTATCTAATTCATTTTCTATTAGCCAGCCACGCCCTCTAGACCTCCAGTTGTGGTGGACTGGGCACCAGGAGTGGCTCCTAAACCCGACCCCCGAACTATCAGCAAACATGTGCAGAGAATGGTGGACGTAAGTGTTTCTTTTTTCAAGTGTAGCCTCCACATTGCTACTCAGTAATGCTGTTATATAACCCTAATTATTTATTGTAACTATTCTTCTGGATGCTGCCATTTTGACAGCCTGCTATTATCAGCTATTGTGCACTAATAGTCAACCAACAATGGTGTTTCCCTTTTGTCTTTCACAGTCTGTGTTTAAGAACTACGATCACGACGAGAACGGCTTCATTTCTCAAGTGGAATTTGAGAAAATTGCTGCTAGCTTTCCGTTTTCCTTCTGTGTCATGGACAAAGAGAAGTGAGTTCGTTTGACAGGTCACACACATGCTCTGAGCTCATGTGTGACTTCAGAAGAGAGGAAGAAAAAGTGGTATTTGTGGTGATGAGTGTAGCAACAGGAAACATAAAATAGCTGCAAAACGAACCATAACTCCCCACCATTAAATAGTAACTGTTTTATTTCTCATGCACGTCCAGTGGTACGTGACAAACCCACAGAGAAGCATGTGATTCCTAATTTAGACCTAAACATGAAAACCACTATAGTTGATGGTACTGTTTTCACATTACACAATCACAAAGTGGTATGGTGTTCAACACGTGTGGCAGAAGAGGGTGCAGTCATAAATAAATCAGGTCAGACATTACAAAACATTAAAGTATGAAGGTATGGAGGTAGGTCTGAAAATGTCTGTCAAAATGTTTATACCCCCTTCACCATTCTGTATCATTATCAGCTCTATTTCCTCTGTTAAATGATTATGTGTTGTGGTTGTCCAGGGAAGGTCACATCAGCAGAGAGGAGATCACAGCCTATTTCATGCGGGCCAGTGTCATCTGCTCCAAATTGGGTCTTGGCTTTGTCCACAACTTCCAGGAGACCACTTACATGAAACCCACCTTCTGTGACAACTGCTCAGGATTTGTAAGTCACCACATCAAGTTAATGTATTAGAAAAATGTATTAACTGTTTTTCTGCTATGTCATAAACATTCTTCAACAATATATACCGTAATCTTGTTAGTTTTGCTTTTGCTTCAGTGATGTGAAAACAGTTGTGTTTTTCTCCATATTCTTCTTCACAGCTTTGGGGTGTCATCAAGCAAGGCTACAGATGCAAAGGTGATTATTGCACTCTATCTTGTGCAATGTTAGCATGTCTATTTGGCCAAATGTCAGTATCATGTTTACAAAATGAGGTGAGGTACACACGGTGTCTTGTGGGGAGCAGGTAAAGTAAAGCTATCTTAGGACGGTGTTGTGTGGTTTTCCGTGTTGCACACAGCTAGCTGAACCTTGCAGCACATGAAAAAAAGATAGTCTGCAGCCAGAACCACAGTTTTCCCCCTCCCCCATCCCTCAAAAGATCTGAGAGTTATTTGTTTGCCTGACACTAAGCATGCAAAAGGTCTGAAAGTTGCATTTGCAGTAGAGATAGTGTCAGAAAATTCAGTAGAAGTCAGTTTGTAGATGTTAGACCAACGCTAGTTCATGTTCTTACATGTTGTGCATTCTTTTGACTGGCTCAGACTGCGGAATGAACTGCCACAGGCTGTGCAAGGACCAGGTGGCATTTGAGTGCAAGAAGAATGCCAAATTGACCAACGCCAACGACAGTCCGACACTCAGCTCCACGCCTGTCACCACAGGTACCTCAGAGGGTGGGTTTGGCCAAAGGGGTTCATTACCAGCATAAATGGTCCCATTGACACACACACACACACACACACACACACACACCTGAAGTATGAAGACAATAACAACGGTGTAACATGGCAGCAATCACAACGTCCCTATGAGAGGTGCCATCTCGTGGCAGATACTTTTTATGGCACATGTTCATCAAGTAAGCTGTGCTATTTCCTGTAATCACTGCCTGCCACACCATACAGAAAACAAGAAAAGTCAGAATTTACATGATTTCACTTTAGTTTGCAGCAGCTTAAATAAGACAAGTATAGCGCACAGAGTCTGTTGTCAGGGTGATTTCCCTCCAGCTGTCATTAGGAACTGTTTCACTTACAGTAAATCTGAAGCTACCCACCTGCCACGAGAAAGCTACTATATTCAGAACTTTCGATTTTACTTAGTATGGATTGACACATCTTGAAAACACGGGGGCTGTATATTAACGCAGCCCCTCTTCAAATGAGTCTTTGTGACGTGCTATTTTGTCATATGGTTAATTTTTCTTGTCTTTGATTGCATACTGAATTTAGTCTTTTTGTTTTGTGGCCGTTGATTGCTTAGATCAGAAGACATCTCAGAAGACATGATTGTGATAAAAAAAAGTGGAGACAATCTTAACAATCTGCATTTTCCATTTGTCTCATTTGAAATAATTACTGATAATGCCCCACTCTCCAGGTTCAGAAGAATGTCCTTTCCCATACCCGCCAGATGACAGCAAAGACTGGAGCCCAGACTCCCCAGTCACCTCCTATTCAAGGCCTCAGAGAGTCCATTGTGGCACCCAGACAGAGGGACCCCAACCATCCTCTGCAGCCCATGAGTCCAGCCGCCTTCAGCCTTCTCTGCTGGTCCCAGCAGCACCCACCCTTACCTCATGTCCCAGCCCGGTGCCACAGAGAAAACAGCGACACTGTGCCAAGTGGGAAAACAGAGCATCTGTTGCGCAAAAGCCTAAAGAGCGAGAAGAGGAGAACAAACCCACCCATGAATCTCTAGAATCAGTGAGTGTGAAAATAAATCATTCCTACTAACAAATGCACAGTATTTAAATGTACCACAGTTGCTGTAGATCATACAAATCTTTTGCATATTTCCCAGGACAACCAGAGGCTCCAGAGAGCCAATGAGACACTACGTAGGAAGCTGAAGGAGACAGAGCGGGAGGTGGAGATGCTAAAGACACTGCTCAAAAGGCACGCTCTCCACCCTGTGGAGGAGGACTCCTCCTCCTAGACACATACACACACTGGACCTCCTCTAGGGAGAGTGGTGCTGCCCCCCTATGGCGGCATGTATAAATCTGGAACCAGTGTTTAAGTTATTGGTCATGAACAGTGCAAATATGTTACCAGTTTAACAACCTAGGCAATTTGGTATAAAGCCAGTGAAGGAATTTTAATGCTAATGGTACACAGTCAATCAAAAAAAGCCGATCAGTAGGTCACCAATAATGAGGTTAAGGACATTTTTTAGCTGTGTATGGATTTTTTTGAAACCAGCTACAGTACATACAGAAATTACAGTAAAAATACTGTAGTGTTATATTTCAAGAAGTTTCAAGTGAGCAGAAGGTATTGTAAAGTTCACAGAAGAATGAAAATCGTTGCAATGCGGATTACTCACTTTTTTCAGTGAACCATTAAGAATGCTTGGAGTTGGAATGAAGTTCCCTTTGTGAAGGCAGTATTTTAGAATGGAAATAGGGCAGAATGTGCTTGATCAATTGTTGATCAATAATGAGACTAGATATTTATGTTAAACATAAAATGGAAATCAGAGGAAAACAAGAATTGTGTATATCACAGGTGCATCATTATTATTATTATTATTATTATTATTATTATTATTATTATTATTATTATTAATAAAGGGGCTGTACTCAAAATACTGAAAAAACTGCAGGCTGGGATTGCATTCACACGGCTCTCATGGACTGTTCCCCAATATGTGAAATACCCGAACCGGCGATGAAAACAAAGAACATAGAAGCTTAAATTCCAACACAAACAGAGGGAGTGTGACTTCAGTCTCTGCTTAAGACGCCATTACTCCACTATATCTTTACATAGCTAATATTTGTTTGCTGCTATATTAATGTTCTGAATGTCGAGTACAGCCCTTTTAAAGACGAGGGCCAAGTGATTATAGCAGCAGAATGATAGTTGGAAGCCTCAGATGTACAAAACTGTTGTTACTCTGCACCATTGTCCCTGTTCATATAAATGCACAAGATGTTGTCAGTGCTTCTGCTTTGTTGTCTCAAACACTACACAGTTCATATAGAGAGTGACAGATATGAACATTTTGTACAGCATTCTAGGATTTTCAGTGAATTATTTATGCTTGTGTGTGTTGGCATGATATTGATACTTTTTTATTTTCATTGTGCAGCCATGTTATGTTATTGCCGTGTGGTCCGTTGTAGCAGTGTTGTACTGTAAGATACATGTGTTTGTAATGTGTGTAAATACAAAGTATACACAGTGCCATCTTAATTAAGTCAAAATTCATCCCTTCTCTCAGTATTGTTCTCTTAATGTTATAATAAATACTGTATTATATTTAAAATCATTGCTTGTGTTACTCAATTTGACCACTGAGGGTCACTAAAGCTTCATAATATTTCTTTAGCTGCTTTTTGCTATTGATTATTATTGACTTTTTTCAGACTCTCTGGGACCTGAACTAAGTGTTTCACTCTAATTAGCTATCTGTGTGTTTACCTCCGACACTTTCTGTCAAATTAAAGAGCAAAAAACTATCTTTTTCTCCACTTTTTCAACTTTAAAATCTTAAAGTCTTAATCTTTGGGAGTTTAAAAATGAATAAATCTTTGGAAGTTTAAATATGAATACATTGTTCTGTATATATCTGACTTTGTGAGACATAAACCTTTGAAGACAGGCTGTGTCACCCGGTTGTCTGGAAACTGTGCCAATCTGGCCTGTCCCTTGGGCTTTGCTACTGGTAATGAATTCCAGCTCCACACACATGTTGCCCCGTAGATAATGAGAGGGCGACTGTCTGCTGTTGGAGAAGCACAGATTCAAACCAAGTATCTAATCCTTCAGCTTTCTTTATGCAATACTCACGAATAACAGGTGATTTTTACACTGGTGTGATTCAGTATGTTTATTTCTATGGTTGTAATTCATTCTTAGATAAAGAAAGCCATTAAATTATATTGCGCTTCTTTATTTCTTGCAGCTACAAAGACTTGTTGCCTTGCATTGACTTGGCAGTGAGCAGAGAACCAGTGAAAAAAAAATCATCTCTGAGGCATAGCAGCTGCTCCCAAACCAAGCCTTGGTGACAGCTAATTTACTTCTTTTTGAATGTGACACCCTGCTGCAAGGGAGTAACACCCCAAGTCTACCAGGCTTTGTGCACGCTAATGTTGAATAATTTCCAATATCATGGCTGGCTGAGAGAAAGTGACAGAGAGACCATGTGTTAAACTCGAGGGACAACACCCTTAGCAAAGGCGGCTTTCTTTCTTTTTTTTCATCAAGGCTGTAAAACAAGCTTAAAAGAAGAAATGTATGTACCCTGATATATCGCAGTAGTCATCATAAAGACACACTGTACCAGTCTTTAATCCATTTACAAGCCTAACAAAGAATGTAAACATAATTAATTGTGATGCACTTAAGCCTGAAGGAGATTGCAAGACATATGTGGGCTAACTGTCTGATAAACTCAGCTCTCCATACATTAAGAGCAAAATATGACACTTCAAAAGTCTGCCTCATTACAGTGTGCAGACAGAGATGATTTATCACCCAGACATCGGTGTACTTGGGGGATTTGGGCCATTGTGAGATACCCATAAGTTAACTAAATCGGCTAAGTCTAATGAACACACTCCAAAACTAATTAGGGAAAGATGTGGAACATCTATGTCCCCCTGATAGCAGAATGTGCGACACAGGGAACGCAATGAGAACACAACCCATTAAACACACGCTTGTTTCAAACTCGAGGAAGAGCCACCACAATGCCTGTAGGATACAGCAACGCCACTGCTGAACTCCACTAATTCCCTTGATTATTAAACTGGGTTCATTAAGTTCTAATAATGGCCAAAGGACCCTTGTGGGAGACCAGAGAGAGAGTCTGGTGGAGGGAAAAGAAAAAAAAAAAAGACACATTTTGTGGAAATTTTCCAGAGGTGGCATGAAAACTGTGAAGCCATGGTGAAATTTTTAATTAACCTTGATGATAGTGGAGGAGTGTAACAAAAGAAAGGCTGTAGTTTGCCAAGAGAAACCTCATCGCTCAGCTCAGCTTGGCCTTTAACAACCATGTCGTTTCTGCTTCATAATACAGACTTAATCCACGTATCAGCTCCTGGTAAATGCAGAATACAGAAAGAAGAGGCAACGCCTGAAGCTGATACAAGGGTAATGAATTTGTGGGCAACATTGTTGACTGTGAAAGTACCCACAACGAAACATCAGTTGACATTTCTGGCTCTGAATTCCTTAGAATAAGGCTGAAAAGCAATCTAGGGGTCCAGAATTTTATATCCTGTAAATATCCAATGAAGTGGCTTCACAGTATTTCTCTTGCTGGCATACCAAGCAATGCGATTTCTCTTCTTGTATTAATGGCTCCCCGTTGGCTTTGGCACAGGCATATAATTTGGCTGGATACAAAGAAGCATACTAATAACACTGTTTTGTATATGCTGCCAGGGTTAGACTGTGTGTTCCTGTGACGTGTTAGTCACAGTATGAATAATACACATCAGGAGAAAGGAAACAGGATACAGCTTGGAGTTACATCTTGTTCAGGTAATGTGAGATTTATCGTAATAGGCAATTCGCAAGTGCAGCAGTCAGGATGATTTATGATTGATTTTCACTCTGTTACTGCTCCTCAAGGTGTACTTTGGTAAAAAGCGATGGCAGAATAAAAAATAAATAAAACAGCCCTAAATGTTGCAAATACACATTTTTAAGTTGGACTGAAGAGCAGGTTGTCAGAATATTTTGTTTCATGTTTTATGTGGTATTAAGCCAAGAGGTTGTACATCACGAGACTGCCAAAGTACATCATGGCATTTGATGTAAATGCCAAGAACTGAAGGCTATGCGGTATGTAACAGAACTGCATGACAGACAGACAGACTGGGGGGATGAGAGAAAGAAGTAAAAAATGGAGAGTAAAGAGCTGAGAGTACAGCAGATGCTGCAGTTCTGGAGCAACTGGAGTGCCTTCAACAATCAGCAGAAGCCTCACATTGCCAAGATCAAGGAAAATGAAGAAAAAACATTGCAGCAGGAGGAACAGATATAAAGCGAGGAAGGGAGGGATAGTAGGAGGAGAGTGAGTTAACCCCCAGTGAGAATCCTGATCAAGGTGAGTAACAGAGCAAATCAAGCGCTTGTCTGGGCCGGTCTGTATCTGAACCCTCTAAACTCAAGCTCTTCTGTTTCGAGCGAGCAGGGAGACACAGTTGAGTCCTCCACAGTTTATTGCTTACAGCAACATAAAAATAGAATGTGCAGTACAGATCATTGAAATCAGAACTTGACATGGTGTTATGGTGGACAGCTTGTTTTGCCTTGTGTGTGCATGTTTTGCAGGAACCTCAATAAAGATTTAAAACTATTAATATACAATTTTTTTAAATATTATTTAAAAGGCTTTACATTATTTGGTCTTTATTTGACTTAGGCATATTGAGGTGCTACAAAACAGTTTAAGTGCAATTACTTTTTACTTCTAATATACAGTAAGAACTGTAGAAAACATAATGCCACAGACTAGAATTAAACTTGAAATCCAATATTCACTCTCCTTTTAGGTCTGTTTTTGGTCTCTACCAACTCCTGAGAGAAGTATCTGGCTCTTTAGCTGCTTAATGCTCCACTATGTTCACCAGCCAGTCGCTAACTAGTGTCTGTCTGCCGTGTGGTGCTGAGCAGGTAGTGCACAGTAGGTTTTTACTAGCCTGACAAGCCAGACCCACATCAAGATGTTGGACCCTGGCTGCAAATTACATTTGCTGCCGCTATGGTGCGTCTAGATTTCTAGGCTAGGTTTTTTGCAGCTTTTTCACAGTGAAGTTACAGCTAAACATCCATCCATCCATCTCCATCCATCCATCTTCGTCCGCTTATCCGGTGTCGGGTCGCTTACTGTTTACAGCTAAACAGTAAGCTGGAAATCGCTATGTAAAGCCAGATTCAGGTGATCATTCTCTGTAGGCTCATCACTACGAGCAACACATTGTCACATTGTTTTCAAGTTGTCAGTATTATTATAGGTTTTGCAAGGGTTGAGCTGCACATTAAAAAACTGTCCTTGTCTTCTTCTCTGGTGCTGTAGTCAGGGGAAAAGTATAGTGCAGCAAAGGGAGGACTGGCATTTATAGGCTATATTATGTGTATGAGAATGTGTCAATGCTGTGGATTTGTATTATTTTGATGTGTTTGTAATGGCTTGGCTTGTAGATTTTCTCTTTCACTTAATGCCAAGTCATATAACGTACAATAAAACAGAGAACATCAACTTTAAATTAATTTCTATTCTCATATTTTTCTTGTTCTGGCAGGACTTTATTGTTTCCTTGAGGCAAGACCACTGCAGCTGCTGCACCTCATTTACATACACCAGCCTGTAGACAGTATATTTGCACAGTGTATTTCCAAACAGTCATAGTTTGCTCCAATATATGTGTATTACAGTAGGAGCAGATTCACTGTGGATTTCATATAAGTAGACAGAAAATAAAAACTGAGGACAAATGTAATAACCGGCGCAATGTTTTTTTTATATTAATACATCGGGCATACTGTGATGGCACATAAAATGGATAATCTGCAATAACTGCTGCATGTCCACTGAATGTGCCCCTGTAAAAAGTGAAAATACAAATTAGATGTAACACTATGCTATTAGAGAAAGGATACAAACTGGAGGAGAGTTGCGTATCGTATTCGGTTGGGTCTCCCTGATGGATTAATTCTTTAATTAGGCCCTAGTTTGAAGTGCGCCAATATTTCCAGGCTTTTGATTTAACATTTTGACCCAGGAAACTCAATGAGCTTGTGATATTCACTCCAGCACATGGTGCGTTAATACTACAATCACATTGAATAATGCTCAAATTTCAGGGCTTTTGGAACACAATCACTGTGCTGGAGTTGTGATAATTTGCTAAATGGACCTCCAGTTTGCCTCAGCAGTGCAGCCATTTATAATGATAAGTTGTTCTTTGCAGCAATAACACAAAAAGAGTGCGAGACTTTCCATTTACTCCCACCATCATTCACACCTCTCCATCATGGCTGAATGAAGAAGCCTCAGGGCTTTAATGAAGGCCAGCAGGCTGTTAAAGAGTCTGGTAGTTGCGGTTGGTCCACCACCCTCTGTTGCTTTCTCCAATGACCCTGGACATAAGAACATGTCCACATGTCCAGCGCAGTCTACCTAAAATGCCTGGAGGGTACAGTGACATATATACTTGGCGCATCAGAACGACACAAGACCATTGATATCACTTACTGCTCAGCGGCGATACATCACTTAAAGGTCACAAGTAGAGATGGTTCTATCATTCTTTCCTAACGCCGACTCTATATTCTCTTTGAAGGTCATCTGATTTCAGGCTGAAAAAAATGTAAAAGAGAAGCTGTATGGTCACCTAAAAAAGATTTTAATCTGGCACCATTTCTGTTCAAAAACCAGCTGCTTTGATTTTATTGATGATTTGTACTGACAGTGTATTAAATTCTCCCACTAAGGTACATAAGTAAAACATTTCTCTACTTACTACTTACTGTTCAGGAGATCACAGGGGACTGTAGCCTATCTTGACAAGTTAAAGGGATAGTTCCACATTTAGGGAAACACACTTGTTTGCTTTCTTGCCAAGAAGTAGGTAGAGAGGTAGCTTAATTTAGCATAAAGACGGGAAAGAGTGGGAAACAGCTAGCTCTGGCCAAATGTAACAAAAACTCAATTTACAAACACCTCTATAACTCATTACATGTTAAATCTGGTTTAATATGTACAAAAATGGAAGTGTAAAAGTGAAGTTGTGTCTTTCTTTCCCCCTGTCAAACCACAACTTGTCATTTTTACAGTTTGGTAAGCTAGCCTGGCTCGGTACTAGCCTAGCTCTTGCTTTTGGGAAGAACAAGGATGGCTGGTTCCCCCCGTTTTCAGTCATTATGCTAAGCTAATATAACTGTCTCCTGGCTAGTTCGTGAAAGCGAGTGATACATCGTATCAATCTTCTTATGTAGCCTAACTCTTGGCAAGAAATAAAATAAGTATGTTTCCCAAAATGTCAAATTATTTATTTAGGTAGATGCATCATTTGGAAATTTAACAGGTTTATTAGAAAACAAAAAGTCTGATAGAAATTGTACATTCTCCTTTCTCCTGATTTTCCTATCGTGACTGCTTTGAATCAACCACACTGCATGACTCCTGTTTTATTTGTACCTATCTTACCTCCAACCGTTATTTTTCACTGCAGGCTAATCATCTAGGATAACCTTGCTGATCCCTGGAGTCAGTAGTGTGACTGGCACAAGTTAATTTAGGTCAACTTGAGAGAAGTTTAACACATTACACACAACTCTCCACCATCTGTGAGGAGCCAACAGGGAGCGGCCAACTGTTCAGATTAATGTGATCTGATGCTTCCCTCCCTGCAGGTGTCCCTGGAGAGTGACCATTAGCATTGTAGCCACTTTCTTCAGAACAGGATAATGAGAAGTTAAAGATGGCCCTGTTTTGTTTTTCGATTTTTAAAATTAGAGTAGATTTGATCAACAGAAAAAAGAAAAAAAAACATACCGTCATTGATGTAAAATTGCTGCAGCAAGGTAATGACCACACGAGTCAGGGAGCAAGGTCTAATGTTTCAATCGACCCACAAGGTACAGAAATACAGCTGATTCCTGACCTTCCCCATGCCTCGCCAACTGCATCAGAGGAGGAAGCCCGCAGATAATGCGAGTAGACAGCTCAGACCTGTGCAGCCACAGCTCTTCATTTATAGATCACACCGCCTGGGAACCTCTCTCCTGGCATTTTAGAAAGCCTCAAATGCTCACGTCCCAGTAGAATCAGCGAGTGGTGCAATATGGTGCACAAATGTAGGGACAGACCATGTTGACTCCTGAAGTTGTGGGTATTTTGATGAGCACAGATATGTAGGAAAGAGCACACTTCTCCCCCCACTTGTACATATTCAAACTGCAGTACTTTTTGTTGTTGCCTGGTGAAATATTTCTAGCGTGCTGCACAAAACTATATCTGAGATCATTTCTTTGGAATTGAACGCTGTGAGCAGTGTTGCAATTACTTGCAAGAGTTTCTTAAACTTATAAGTGGAGTGGGAAATAGACAGGGAGAGAAGAAACAACAGAAATAATGAGCAAAAACAGGGTCACAATGCAGCCGCCACAGTTCAGAGTATCATTTGAAAAGTTCTGTAGCCAACACTGAATAGTCACTTTCAAACTACACGCAGTATATCATTCGCTCAGAGCTCTCATATCTAGATGAGATATATGAATATAGAATTTACTTTTTAAAAGTTGCCATAGGTAGGATTGCGAAGATCCAGGAATTTGAACATCGACAACTTCTAAGCCCCTCCCCCCACAAGGGAGAATGAATGCGTGTGCATCATGGATGTATTAAGAGAACTGGATACAGTGTTCGGCGGGAAGCCCCATACGTTCCAATGAGAGTGGTCAAAAGCGCATAAAGCAAACATGGAGCTCGGATCTTCCACATTGTTGGTCCATGACGTCACGATGGACACGCGCACTAGCAACAATTTGTTTGTGTTGTCTTAGCAACCGGTAGCAACATGCTCGTTCATGAACTTCTCTTTCGTGTCTCTTACAAGTGGCGAACTAATGAACTCACCGTTTTCATTGTCTAAAAATATTCACAAACGTTAAACATTGTGTTTTTGTTGTTCCCGATCGTTTACATGCTTAGCTAAATAAACGATAGATGTATTTAGCTAGACAACCAAGGAGATTTAATAATTATGTCGTCTTACTAGCTAGCTAGCTAGCTAGCTACTAACTAGCGCTAGCAGTTAGCCTGCAGTTTCGTGAACAAAGCTCATCCACGTTACAAGCTTTACAGCATACGGCCCTCAGATGTATCATAAGAGAGAACCAAGGCAATGTAATCACTATGTCTGTAGTAACGTTATGTAGGCATATAGCTAGCTATGTATAGATCTTAATACAGCCATGCTAGCTACCCCTGATGTTAGCAACTAGCTAGCTAGCCGATAACCCCGCCAGTTTTGGAAACGCTAATGACGTTACATCCACGTAACAGGCTTTACAGCATACATACATCCCTCGGATGTATCACAACTTCATAAGATAATACCATGGACGGATTAATAGAACACATGGTGAATTACAACCATTAACTATATCCATTATTACAGCTAGCTACATGAGCTCGGGAGAACAGTCATGTGAGCGGGCGGGCGCAGTCCCGCGGCTCTGCTCGCGTCCATCATGCCAAATTTAATAATTCTGGATTCGCTTCTAGTGAATGCTAAAATTTTTAAAAACGTGACGTTTTAAACAAGGACCCTTTCAGTGTTCGGGCTGGTAGGTTGATATACCCCAAAACAAATTATCCGCTGAAATATAGACGTTTCTTTCGCCATGCAAAGTCTATGTGAAAAAGTCTTTCTGGGCCATGGGGTGCAGTACCACCCCTATCCGCTAAGCTCATGGGGGCTTTTAAACATTGCACCCTTCCTGGGGGCTTGGTGTGTATGAGCAGTGATTGACACGCAGTTAGACACCCCTTCCCCGGCTCTGATTGGTGCATCTGAACAGGGAGCTGTGGATTTTTGCAAATCGCACTACAGGCTGTAGGTGGTGCCTGAGGAGCCGGATTTCTTTTTTAAATTACCTGCTTCATATAGTTCTACTCGAACATAGGGTCAGTTTCAGCAAATATGATTGAACCTATAGTTATCAACTACCCTTTTAAGAATACCAGGATTTGAAAAAAACGGATAATAATAATAATAATAATAATAATAATAATAATAATAATAATAATAATAATAATAATATTAATAATAATAATAATAATAATAATAATAGGTACAATCTTAATGTAAATAGATAACACACTTATTTGTCATCTCTTATTGTGGTTCTGAGACCAGGTGTTGTGTGGTTAGTTGTGCAAACACACATATAGAAAGTACTATTTGTGAACATCCAGTAAAATATATCAGTCATACCTACTGTGGTAAAGGTTGCAAATTTTGTTGATATTTTTGCACACAAAAAATTGTTTCATCCTGTGTTAACAAAGCAAATGACAATTTGTGAAAAAAAAAAAAAAATCAAACACTTCCGATGAAAATGTGTCTCTTTCCTACACGGCTGTCTCTGTGATTTCCTTTTTCTCACTTAATTGCTTGCCAATGTAACTTGGCGAGCATGCCTGCAGTTACAGGAACCTTTACATGGAACAGAGCTTTAATTTTAATATTCACACTCTCGGTTGTAGCAATCTGCACAGTCTTAAATGCTGTATGTATGCACATGTACATACACCATACCACACTGTGTCTAAAGAAAATATATTTTTTATAGATCCCACACATAATCTTTAGTAAATTAGCTGTACTAACCCAGATAACCCATGTGTTTCCTCTACAGGTTCACCCTCCCTCCTTCCTCTACCTCATACTTGGTAACCATGGTCGCCTTAGGTGTCACATTAATTGTCATCCCTTATACAGAGTACCACACACACACACACACACACACACACACACACACACACACACACACACACACACACACACACACACACACACACACACACCTTGTAGGAGGAAGCTCCTCTATTTGTCATGCTGATAGTTTCAGTTATGTAATGTTTAACTTGTGCTAATCTCTTTAAAGCACATGCAGTGTAAATACAGCACCAGACCATGTTATGTTGGCTGTTGAAGTCACTCATTAAGATAGGCATTTTGTACAGAAATGTAGTCACGGGCTCAATTTTCTAAAGCCTGAACACAGAGCCAAGGAGGCGTTGCAGATGAGTTTTCTCTCAGACAATTTAAATTACAATATGCTGAAAGATTATTATGGGACGTTTTCCCAACAATGCCAAAACGTGCCTACCGCAGCTTTAATCTTGAACATGCCATATAACAGGTGATGTAAGATATATGAAAACATGGTCAAAGAGGCATAAAACAGCAGCAATAGCTAACATTTTTTGTTAGCACCAAAGAACATCCAACCAAGACAACTTGATATCCGAACCTGGGCAGTCTCGTGTCTATTCAATTTCAGTCCTTGGAGGAAGCCAATAAAAAACATCAGTATCTCACAAACCTTTTTCAATTTCTATCTTGTAAAGTGGAAATCTAACTTTGTTACTGACAGTTTTCGGTGTGTCACAGTAAAATAGCTCGTCCACCTCTGACTCAATGTCAATTGAGAAATAGGTCATTACGAAATGAATGAGAGATTAAAAAGGACCTGATTAAATCTCCATCCGAGCCATCACTCAACATAATGAGCACTTCAATAAAATATGGATATGCCAATAAAATATGCATACTTCCAGCACTCCCCAGTGTTAAACTGACTCAACTTCAGTGTCCAGCATCTCTGGAGTCACAATTAGTTTGTCATGAACCTTATAAATCTGTTTAGTGGGTGCATAGGCCAATATTGTGTGCTTGTATTCATTAACATGCTTAAATGTTCAGTTTATAATTCAGACAAATAAGAGAAAAAAGCAACACATACTCTGTGGTTTAACATGCTCCAATTGGGGTTGTGATGTTGTCATTACATCCTGCAGATAGCCCTCAGTTCTCTTTTGATGTAAAACAAACAACTAACACAATGACAGTGGATGTGACCACTCCAGCCTTGAACTCATAAAAAACAAAAACCACAAATACTGCATTTCGGATAAATTATAAATGCACACGGCATCTATTATTCAGCTTAACAAAGGAAAGCAATGTCAATGTTGTCAAGTATCATCCATAGTCAGATCAGCTCATGGAGAGGCTTTCATTCGTACAATGGACACATTTTCTCACATGGGGTCATTTTTCAGCAACTGTTTTACAGCCTTTTTTTCACTAAATCTTTATTCTCCTATGTTAGAGAGCATGGGACTATTGCTGTCATGAAATAAGAGAACATCATGACAACGTTGGGATAAAAATATGTCTTTTCAGTAGGATCACTTTATTGCAGCAGACAGCTGTCCAGGGACAGATGACCAAACTAATATAGCAGAGCAGACTGGTCAGCCTTTGACCAGAGTGCTCTACTGGATGAACAGTTACAGAAATTAATCTTTCTTCATCTCAGATCCTGATGATTACTCCTCTCCCAGGGGTACACATGCGAGCATTGATTCTCTTTTAAGCCTGTCCAAGTAAACACATCCTGCAGAGCAGGTGTGAGTGGCCATTGACACAGAAAACGATCGTGTGGCAGAGCATCATAGATTTTTGCCGTGCTGTAATTATGTCCTGATTGGTCCTTCACCGTGGAAAGACTTGCATCTCCTGTGTGTCTATTAGAGGTTTTTGAAAATGAGAGGCAGGATGGCACACACAAACAAGTAGTCTTCATGACCTTTTGACAACCCCAGGAATCACAGGGACTCTAGTATTGTTTATTAGGCACAACATCAGCCACTGTGGCTGTGTGCACTGAAAATAGCTTTTTAAATAAGGGCACAGACGGCAGCCTGCCAAGGCTCAGATAATAAACCCACCTGAAATTACAGCTCAGAGAAGAACATTAAAGAGGAACATTAGAGAACATGTGGCTATTGATTCAAATAAGGAGAAGCAGAAGAGGAGTTTTACAGTGCATACATAATGCAAGCTTCATGAATTGAAATAATTAGTTTGACAGTTTATGTTTCTGCAGAATATGGTTTTCAAACATATTACACTGCAGAGGAATGTGCAATCTACTACAATCTTGTTTACATCAGCATTTTAGTTTTATTGTTCATAAAAGTACCAACAGGATTTTGTGGACCAGCCTTATTTTCACAGCAGTTAAATGCACAAAGGCATTAGACTCGTAAATAAACCACAATCTTTGTGCCAGCACTGCAATAGGGCTGGGGAGCTAAAATTACAGTAAAGAGAAAAGCAATCTGTATTTAACGTTTAAAAAGACATTTGAACTGCTCTGGTAAGATCATGGATGCAATAACCGCCGCAGGAACTAGCTGTGAACACAACACTGACATATAAAGTTGTTGTGGCTAATATGTTAGCTAACACCTGCCTGCTTACACATGCCAAAGACGGAGCAATATTAGCATTCATTTGGAGTCAAGTGTGTCCACTTAATAAATGCAAGTCAAATATTACATAAACTATTCCGCAACGCCTGAGGGAAATATCTGGCTCTTTAGCTGCTCTATGTTCACCAGCTAGTCACCAACTGAATCTGCTGTTGGTGCTCGACAGGTAGCATAAGTTGGGTTTTATATCTTTTCTGCTGAAAACAGCTGCAGCACAAAATGACTACTAAAACAATTAGCTGAAAGACGCCAAAACGCTCTCTAATGCTGTGGGGAACTGCAGAGCAGAATTATGGGTTTGTCACTAAGAGCGACTCTTTTCACATTACACGTAGTAATAGGATTCATTGTAATTATAAAAATGTTGACTATAGGCACTTGGGGAAAATACTTATATAGTGGAATACAGTGATGAACCCTTCAACAGGGTCTTGTTTATGTGTGCGAGTCAGTGGTTTCAAGGTGGCAGGTAGTACCTGTGACAGGTGCAGACTCCAGGTAACTGACATGATGCAAAGAGACAAGGCGATGAGTCACCCCAGGCCCTCAGCGAGCTCCCCTGCTTTAACCTGCAGCAGCTCGTATACGATTACCTATTCATAACCCTTCCCAAGCAGTCCCACAACCGCAGACAGAAGGGGAAATATGGCTTCGTCTGTGCTCTGTTTTGCTCAGAAGCATATTGAAGGCATAACGCTAAATCCTCTGCTGTTTAATAGATGCCTTAATAGGTTTAATGGAAAATTTCAAAGCAGAGAGCTCTAACATATGCAGGCTGGTCCCATGACACATCAGGGATGGCAGCTCTGGTAGGGTTGGGCACATTTAATTGTGAATTCTTCTTTTTGGACTAATGGGATAGACTGAATAGACCATATCCCTGCAAGTCGTACAGCAGACTGTCATGCCTGGCTGACTCATCACTTGGTACACCTGCACACACTCACCACAGGATTAACGCGTGTTCATTAGCACTAATAATGTTTGAAATGGTAATCCTCTGAGGTATTAGTTCTTTAAAAAATGCAATCCCCTTAATGAGGGACACAGTGTCAAATCAATAATACAATGTACACAGCTAGTTTTTTTTATTTTTTACACAGCTAGGACTTCTGGCACAGCATCCCTACATTAGAGGGAATCCATCATATTAATGATCCCAAGGCCACTTCATTATTCACAGAGAAGCAGCTCGGCTGTCCAAATAAATTATCATTGGTCTTCCATTAATGGAAGTTTTCAAATCTTGCCACAGAGGATGCCATTAATCTGCACACAGCGTTCCTCTAGAGTGGAACGATTTGTGAAGATGAGGAGCTCCCCACTGTCTCTCGTTCACGTTCCTTCTGTGGAAGGAAGTCCAGTTGTGATTGACATTAACTACTGCGGCTCCAGACTGGATTGTCTCCAGAGTTGCACACTTTGCATTTTCTACACACTGCTAAAGAGATATGTTTATAGGTGAAGGGTAGAGCTACAAAGTGGTACTTCTGTCTGAAACGGGGGATGACAAACTCCGACCTCTCCCCTCCTGATGGAGCACTTCCAGCTAATTCGACACATATTGCATTTGTGCGTTAGATAATTGCAAAGCCAAAAAGCCTCTGCCGGCCCCTCGGGACTCCGCCACACATCCATTCCCCCTGCACCGGCACACAGACGTGGGCCAACTTCCAGACACATACTGTTAATATTCTGATTGGACATTTGTAGAAGAACCTTGAAAAGTCACATACTGTGCAACTTTCTAACACTTTAATGAAATTGCTTCTCATAATGTTGGCATTCACCGACTATTATGTTTTTCATTATGACATCCTACTGTAGGAGTCAAACTCATTTTCATTTACTCTGGATGTAAGAGGGCAATAAATCCATTTCCTTTAATGCTATACAGAGCTTTAGACCTTAACAAATAACTAAGGTGAAGTTCTGAAATACGGCTCTCTGAATTTAATTCTGTAGGAGCCTGATAGCAGTGTTTATGGTAAACAAACTGAGCTTCATAAAAGAGATTTTATTGTGCTTGTCAGCTCGGAAGCTAAATTTGTTCCTTTGGAAGAAATATCTAGTGCCTGAAGGCTCTGGAGCTGGCTCTTATTTATTTCCTCACCTTCCTACTATCTTAATCATCGCCAACTCGAATGTGCATACTCTCTCTGCCCATAACAAGACATGACGCTGTCGTCCACTTCCTGGCCAGCTCATTGTACCCCGAGTCAGGTGGAGAATACGAGGCAGTATTTAGCTGTGGCTTTCGTGAGTTTTCCATTCGAGGCTTGCAACATGCCTCCAGGTCTGAAAGGAGCTCCAGCCTCTGTTGTTGCCAAAATCTTCCCATATGCTGAACCTCCTCCTGCTCTTGCACCTGAACCTGGCGCCGCAGGGATTGAAGCCCCACTGTTTTCTGCAAAATGACCTCTTTGGCCAAATGGATGCAACACCTGATGTCTGCGATGAACACCAGCAGCAGAAAAATATAAGACTGGTTGACAACTTTTGATATGAAAAAAATGAAATGGATATGGTTTAAATTGTGGTGTATACACAAATGTGTCTAAACTACGCTGCAAATATGAATTTCCAAGTATTCAGACCAATTTAATTGTGTATTTTCTGCTCTTTTTCATCAGCTTTCATGGGCTGTTGGTCAGAGGTGCTCTATTGGCATGCAAGTGTTTAATCAAATAGGAAATAATGCACAGAACGGCCATGTGGGAAAAGCTGCTTAAATCTCCACTTTCCTTGCCTTAAAAGCCGGCTAGGCCAGATCAAATTAAGTGGTTTGATACTTTCTCTGCCAATCGGCTTAGGGCGATTAATTCCCTAAAGTCTTTAAATGATTAAAGCTGGTTAATGGGCCTCAGGAAAGTTCATGGTGTCAAGCGTTGGCTGCGATATCAAACAGTGGTGGAGGAAAGTACAATAAGTAAAAAGTAAGTAAAAACATGTTCTGCTCTAGTGTTGTTCTTTGTCAATCAACAGCACATGAATACCTGCAGCTCTAATAATCTTTTTGTTTCTTGAAATGACAAGACTCTGAGGAGAAAATGCTTGACAAATTGTGCATCTGCTATGTAGTGACACAGTGCCTAAATATAGAGTGGAAAATGGAGCAGCAGAAAGGAGCACAGTGAGGACCATAAATATTCACAGTCCATCTACAGAAGGCTGGCAGAAGCCTGGTCCAAGGAGAAATCCTCTTTTCACTAATGATCCTTAATGTGGCACCACTGAGTTATACTGGTTTTACCTATATACTGCCACTTTTTTTTTGATTTGGATGTTTTGCAGATGTTCCTGTGCCATTTTGACACAGATCTTCATTAGAAAATGTTACTCGGAATCATGTCATGAAGGCTGAAGGAGAGAGGAAGAAAGAATAATAATGGATAAACAGTTAGAGATTCTGGCCCCCTCCTCACCGCCTCTTCTAATATACTTGGCTCCTGAGGGAGAGGTATCCATCACGGAGATGGCCGGGCTGTTATGCCACGTTGCCTTGTGCATGTGAACACAAGGTGACTCTGGGAGAGAAGCAGCTCATGTATGCCCAGTCTTATAAATGCAGCTCCATGTTTCCCCCATAAAGTGTCCATCAGCACCTTAATGCATCTCCCAGTGAAAGTGACAGAGCCTGGGCTTGCACATTATTAACTCCAGACATTTTTATGAGCCTGTGGAACAGAGTGCTCCTTCTGAATAAGATATGTGTCCAGTGTTCAGTGGCTATATATCAGTCTTTTAGTTTTTGGCATAGCATTATGGCCTCTGATAAGCACAGTTTTTAGTGTGTTTGTGTCTAAACCACAGACGATGTCCCTGTAAATACTGTAGTTATGTCATTATTATTCTCCAGCGAGATCAAAATAAATAAGGCTTAGTTTTGCTGTTTGTAATCTATTATGTCACCCATTTGCTTGTATGGGAAATACATCCATATTAATGTTATGTAAACAGTGTTTACAATGATAAATTGTGGCATGGACTCATAAGCAGCTTAGCAGAGTGGGGTTAAAGGCACAACCAAATTGGCAGGCTCATGATAAATGCATGGGATTTGTCTAAAATATTAATCAAATATAAATGTGCAATGAATTTAATAGTTGCTTACTCCTGAGCTATGTTTAGAAACACATTCAGAGCCATGCACATTGCAGGGACCATGGACAAGGAAATGAAGGTAAATTGACACATAAAGAATAGAAGCTGAATTATGTGAAGAAGGGGAATCTAAAAATGCATGTAGCAGAGTGCTTTATTAAAATGTTCTTTGAAGATTTCGTGTTGAGTGTTTTCTACATTTAGTGGCCGTTCTCAGTGGGGAAGAATAACACTTAAACAGCTTACAATTAAGTTGTGCAAGTAATACAAGCAATGCAATTACTCCAGGACACTAATTTCATGAGTCTGCAAAGTGGGAATGCTGGCTCATGTGATCTAAAAATATATTTCAGTGGCTATTAACCTGTTTCTAAATGACTCTCTGCTTATGCAAGGAGGCAACACGGCACCTTTGGGGGGCTGTGCACAGCCTGCACATGAGACACTGAGCTGGAGGAAGACGCCCAGGCAAGGCAAGTAGAGTTTGGAAATGTCAAATCCGTGGTCGCTATTAGAGTTTACAGCGCGCCTCACACAGCCAATGGGTTGGCTGGAGCCTCTGCCGGAGTTGTTTTGGAGCCTGAGCTCAGCGTGATACTGTGCGTAAAATCTACGGTTCGCAGCGGTGCCATGGCAGGCAGCGCTCAGCGAGCAAAGTCCATTGTCACACACGCGGAATAACTTCCTTTTAAAACAATGTCATATGTTGCGCTACGATGGCAGTTTCCCAAAAGTGATGATGTGAAGCAGAACCGTGGGTCCGTCCGTCCTCATCGACTCAGTTGCGCGGAGAAACGATGCTGAGCGAACCTGCGGGAGGATTTTCCACCACAGGTAAGATGATTTACGGAAGTGTTTCGCTACTAGTAGGCTATAGTAAAACGTATTCTTCGCCTTTTATTTCAGAGTAGATATGAGATCTCTTTATAATACAAAAGAGCAAAAACAGCCAAGAAATATGAAGATTTCCCTCATGATCAGCTATATAACATTTGAAAATGAAGTATTTGCAATTTTATGAGCGGTTAAAAAAGGTGCGATTTTATCAAAAATGATGAAAATTGTGTGTGAGTGTTTTTGTGAGAGTAATTCATATAGCTATATGATTACACTGTAAAGACAAAAAAACAGAGGAAAGAGAAGAGAGTATAGTATGACCATTAATAATTGTGGAGTCTAAGCACACACTCACATGTGCTAAGTGCACATCTTCATGGTGTGAGATAAATTATTAGTGGATGTGGGATGTGGTTTTTGTTGTCTAATGTAGTGTGTAATGGAATTCCCTGTTATCTGCAGAGTGGCTCAACCTCAGAATCATTTGAGAACGGAAACTGCAGGACACAGTGTTGAAGATATATTGAGTCTTGGGTGTGTGGGCTCAGATTCAGCCACTGGCCCACATTATTCACGCACTGAAACCTATAGTGACTCATGATCAGGATATGATATATCTTTCTCAGGGTCACAAGGCCAAAGGTCTGCTGCAGATCTACATGTCTTCTCTGCGGGCCAGGATGTCATTGCATACGTAGAAAATGCAAACAAATACAATATCAGTTATGTGAGGGTTAAGTCTTGAGGATAATGTTGTTGCACTAGATGGCATTTCATTTTTGGGTGTTAATGTTATTTTTCCCAGCCCAGGTTGTTTGTGTCCAGGTCTGTGCAACTCAATCGCTTCCCAAACCTCATAAATCAAGCCCTGCCGTACCTTTTTTTTTCTCATGTGTGAAAAAAACCTCCACAATTTCTTGTGTATTACCACCCAGTGGCTCATTTCTCACTACAGCACTTTCAACAAAAAAAAGCGTGAAATGACTCTGACTTGATTTGCTACGTTCTACTAATTCCAAAATATGACGCAGTTGCCTCTGTGGCTTTTTTTTCTGATTTCATCGTAACACGAAAGATGAATTTGACGGATGAGGTCTTTGTTGGCCAAAGGGGACTGAACCATTGTAAGTGCTTAGTCAAATCTGGACATACTCACTCAGCCTCTAATGGCGGACGTGTTGCCTTAGTGACGGCCTCTCCTGACAGTCTTACTGTGTTGTTTTTTTACACAAACCACTCGTTTTTACCTGATCTTCCACTCATTTGAAAATATTCAGAATAACAGAGAGGCCAGTTCACAGACCGTCAAAGTAATCTGTATGCGGTGCAAAATATAGCCTCCCCCTCCGTTTTCAATATAGGCAGCTGTGATATAGGAAGACATTTTTTCCCTACATGTTTGTATGAATCTGAGGGTGTGAGATGCAACAGTTGACCATACAGCAGATGGTGATTTTATGGCCCCAGACTGGTGAGAGCTTGTGAGAGGAATGCTAATTGCCAAGCAAGATGAAATATTCCTGCACTGAATTCATGTCCTAGATTATAACATTACTAAAAACCCAATGTTGGATCTGAGCTACTGGATGGATTAACTGCAATTTCCCCAAGAATGTACCATAATTTAAACAAACTGCTTGTCATGTTTTGCTTTTTAAAGTTTGTATTAATCACATTTAATTGCAACTGTACTTCTTTCCAGCTACCACACTGCCAAATCCTTTTTGGACTTCATCCTCTGATCCACTAGACATTTGAGCTTGCCATCATGGAGAGCCTCAGTGAGCTCCAGAACCCCTTGCTAGACAAAACCAGCAGACAAAAGGTGCACAGCGATTACCAGGGTTACCAGTGTGACTACTCGAGTCAGCCCTACCAGGACAGCCTCATTGGCTACTACTACACTGGGACTGGGACTAATGGCAAGCATAAGACTCAACAGTTCCTGGACGCCACATCCCTGCATATGGCTGTGGAGGCCTTCTACAGGCCCAACATTATCCTGTACAAGGACGACGTGAGCCTTCACAGCAAGGACTCCAAGAGCGAGAGCTTTGAGACCACTTTCACAGAGAGTAAGGACACGGTGTTGGATGGAGCTTCCACAGAAAACCCTCTGGATAACGTACAAGGAGAGAAAGATGCGAAGATTCAGACGGTGTCCTATGATGTGGAAGAGGAGCAGGGTCCTGAGTATGAGGTCAGAGGTCACACCAAAAAAAAACATGAATAGGTTTTCTGTATATATGGCAGTCTCCAGTGTTTTAGTGGTATTTTATTTAAAGATGTAAGTGCCTGATATACTGGGTCCCTACTGTAGCCTGATACGTGATTATACGAGTTGCTCACTCTTGCTACACGCTATAAGGGACTTATAAATGTAACTATAGTGCTTAAAGAGCACACTGATGCAAGTAAGAGCCATTTGGCAGTGTTTGACAGAGTTATTAGTATATTGAGTTGCTATATGAAATGAAAGGCGTTACAAGACTTACTCGTAACTGTCAGGGCCATCTTTCAGCAGAAAGGGAGTCATGGCGTGGATAGTGATGCTTATTATTTCATGTACCATTTTAATAGACTGCCAGTGTGATTCATGCTTATTTCTTTTCTCTAAATGGTCAATTTGCTGGAGTCTTTCATATCTAGTGCAGGGTAATTGTGCGCTTTTTTTATAATTACATTCCAAGAAAATTATCTCAAGTTTATCTATCCAGGCTATTCTTTTAGGACTATAACTACACTCTCTGAAGAACAGCGTGACAGCAAAAGAGAAAAGTCTTTTTCAGAAGTGGTAAAATCTAATTTCATCCAGGGACATTTGTGAAGTACCCAGGGCTCTGAGCTGGCAGAGGAAGAAGTATAGCACCCTAACTGGGCTGATGATCGCGCCAGATCTTGTCACTCGGAGGCCTGGCAGATAGATAGAGACACGGTAGGGGCTGCCATTAATGCCGTAAGTAATGCCGTGCTGTGAGGGTATTAAGCGGGACTCCGCTGATGCATGGCTGTCGGAGCAGGTGAGCCTGGAGCCAAAGTTATTCCATGTCAATTCAAAAGAGCAAATGAATCTGATGAACGGTTCTCAGATGAAAGTTGGGTTTCCAGCTGGAATATGAGACTTTTTGCTCAGCACCTGCGTTTCTTTACTTTCCCTTCCTGCGTGTCTGTAATGTGTGTGCGCTTCTGTGCTAAGACTCATGCATTTTGTGAATCATGAAAACAGACACAAACAGTGCCAGATGTGTGTTGATGCAAAGAAGTCAAATTCAATTGTTAGGGGACTTTCACAAATCACACAATTTCTGCTGCAGTTTTCCATCATAATACAACCAATTTTTCAGTGGCGGGCCGTGTATTTTACACCTAGGCCTTTAGTACTATCCTACAGCAATCAAACCACCTTTGAATAACCTCACCATGACACTAGGGCATTATAGTGGTTTAACACAACGCACAACACCTAGAGTAGAATTCACGATCGCAGAGACCTGAACACATTGTGACTGAAGCCATCACTTTCACGCAGCAGAACATATAAGCCTAGTCCAAATTAATGTAATTACCAAAGAAACAAAAACAAACTGGTCACATTTATTCCAGTCCTTCCAGAAAAATGAAGAGTTTTTTTTGTGATTGTTGCGGGCAAAAATCCTTGATTATGCGGCACGTTTTCTTAAAAAATGCGATGGAATATGTGGGATGTTTATGCAATTTTATGCGATGAAATTGCCGGAACTTGCAAAAATTGTGGGAACTGTGATGTTCACGTCGCGTAATTACGTCACTTAATAACGTTCCAATGGCAACAGAGGAAAATGCTACTCTTGTGTGAAGTAAACGCAACATTTTTCAACTTTCTGCTAAGATATATATGTGACTTTTTTGCAACGAAAATGCGGGGATTATAAAATCATGCAAGGCCCACATATTTTGCGCGGAA